>NC_057795.1:2339111-2351217 GCF_018294505.1 Triticum aestivum
ACAAGAACAATATTATGTGTAAGTAGAGGAGGGGAAAACCTCTAAAGCGATCATAACACTGATCAAAACATCTATCCACACCACCGAAATCCCACATCGTGGCGTTCCGACTATCCCACAGAGTTCTCATGCTCCTACTACTATTTGTGATCAGCAAAACATTCATCGTTGTCGCTTGCACTGAAGGTCCAAACCCTCGTGTGTTAGGACAACCGCTAGTAGAAAGGACCACAACAACATCCATGCGCGCCGAGCAGAGGATCCAGCCTCGTTTGGTTGGTGGTTGCTTCTGGTTACAGACAACCATAACCACATATTGTCAGATGTGGCCTGCTTGCTCCATTTAACATGCACCTAAGGTCATAAACTTTGCCAAAATATGCACTTAGGCCGGCTAAGATAACAGAAGTAAGAGATGTGTGTGGTACCAAACAAATGAGCCAACCACTATGTTCGACCAACTAACCACTTTACTTGTCTTTTTTGCTTTAAATATTTTCAATCACAAGCATACAAAGACAACGACACGAAAACAATAATGTACGTACGAAAGCAAACCTACGGCGTAATAATTGTACTAGAAAAGTATGAGGGCACATCACGAAGAGAGATGAAAGCACAACCATTGTTTCTTAATCTTTTTTTAATCTAACATTTGATTGACGCTATGTGAAGTTCCTGAGCTATTGTTTCTCCGTGGACTAATGAAGCCTAACATAAACCAACCTAGGCTACACTGATTGATACTTTGACAGAGTGTTCGGCTAAAGAATAAGAGCATCTCCAGCCGTTGGCACCCCCAAGAACACTACCGAACCAAAAAAGTTGTTGTCTTGGGGGTCATCAGGTGAAATCCAGAGAAATAAAGAGGACATGTTCCCAGTCACACCCCACCCCAAGCAAAAATTTGTGAGGAGAATGATTAAGTGGGCCAATAAAAAGGACATGTGGTGAGACACGATTCGCTGAAACTTCCGCCGGCGCCCCCAAGAGACCCCTAACGCGCCGGGTTTCGCCTGGATTTGCCGACGCTATTTTGACGTCCTGAGAGGCATTGGGGGCGTGGCTGGGCTGTTTCTCGGCGAAAAGCACCGTCCAAGCCTAAAAAGGTGTCCCGAGGGGCGTCCTAGGGGGGAGGGGAGTGGCGAGTGGAGATGCTCTAAGACCGTGCAGGCTATATCTCACTCATTGCAAAATATATGCCACAGTTAGACTCTGGCGCCCAGGTATGGGACCGCCTAGTAAGGGTGCAGACAAAGAGCGATATGACTTTCAGCGTGCAGTTTTTCCAGGGATCAGGTAAATTTTATTTTTGCGGCACCCAGCATGTCACGCATTGAGCCCTTTTTGCATCGGGATGGTTTATCTTTAGTTTATGATTTTTATGGATTATTTTTCGTCTTTTTCGACTAATTTTTTTTTGGGTTTTGGGGATTTTTTTTTCGTCCGGCTTTTTTCTGTTAGGAGAGTGAAAGCACAGTAGTGCTTCGTGTGAAGCACGGCTGTGCTTCTCTGAAGAAGTGAAACATGGTTGTGCTTCTCTCAAAATGTGAAGTACATGTGTGTTTTCAAGTAAAGCAAGGTTGTGCTTCTCTTAAAATTGAAACACAGTCGTGCTTTCGTGTGAAGCATAGTTGTTCTTACGAAAAAGGTGAAGCACACTTTAGTATAGTTTTGAAGAGCACAATAGTAAAGCATGATTTAGTATAGTTTGGAACACAAATTTCGTCCTAAAATGGTTTAATGAAACATATCAACACGTTATCTAGTTTTGAAGATCTGGACGCAAGAAACGCAAGGTGAAAACGATTCTTGGTTTGGACAGATGGTTTGAGCAATAAATCATTTTCAAAAAACTAATCTAGGAAAAACGCACAAACATACAATATACCATCCTCCACACGCGGGTGTGAAAACCCAGTAACCTCTAGTTGCGACACGTTGCATGGATGCGGTGCTTCACTTCTCACCAATTTAGGAATGACCTTTGCAAGGCGTAGTCAGTGGTTTATGATTTTGATATATCTCTGATTTTTCATCTTTTTATCATCTGTTCGTTTTGGGTGGAGTAATGGTGGCAATAAGTTTTCTTTTCTTCTAGGTTTGTTCTGTTTCCTTTTCTTTCTTAACCTATTCTTTTCTTCTAGGATACCGATGTATACCGGATTTTGTAAAGTATCGCGAAGCACGAGGAACATCACATGCTAACTAAAGGTTCACTCGAATATCATTCGTGTAATCATAGGGACCAATATGGATGTCCATTGTTCCACTATCGGTCATTGAACGAAGGGGGTTTCGTTCATGGCTATGGTTTAGCGAACCTACGGGGTCACAAGCTTAAGGTAACGACGATCTGCTGAGCGTTAGTGGGACGGGAGTGATGAGAATATATTTGTGGAATTATTTCATTAATATCTGGAAAAGTTCCGAGAGGTTCCGGAAGCGTTTCATGATCACCAGAAGGGTTTAAGTGAATATCGGGTATACCGGGTATTATCGACTAATTATATATAGCTGGAATATATATATATATATATATATTTATATATATATATATAATGTTCTGAAAATGAGAACATTTTATACTTAATATAAATATCAATGGGCCTTAAAAGGCCAAGAGGTGGAGGGGGATTAGACTAGGGAGGAGTCCTACTCCCTTGTGGCTGCCATGTCCTCCCCACTTAATTAACCTATATATATTAGAGGATTTCTCCGTATTGAGACACAGGTTTTGGAGCCTCCTCTAGTTGATCTAGTGAGCGTTCTAGTTGGTACTAGCTGACTAATTAAAGTTAGCCCTAGCCACCTCTAATCCTCATAATTGGAAGCCTCGTGCGGTTCTAAACTCCTCCCTCTAATTCTCGGCGACGATTAGCTCTGGACGGTGAAGCGCCGCCGGATCGTCAAGACCGTACACTTGTAACCAAGTAGAGAGGTCGTTCTTTCGTTCTTCTGTTTGAGGGATCGTTCGAGGGAGGTTCGCGGGATTGTCATCAATGTTCGAGGGACTCCAAGTACGATCTACACCGACTCGTCTACTTCAGTTGCACTCCCGGAGTCGGTAACGATCGTTGATCACAACCCGTTATGCATCTTCATATTGTTCCTGGATGATCGTAGGGCGAATTTTTTTGTTTTCTACTATGTTTCTCAACTAACTTGGAGATTAAAAACAAGTGCTTATTAAGTAAATGGCTATTTAGGTTATCGGTTGAGACCGACGGTATGTGGGCACAAATCCTACGTAAATATCTAGTATCAAAATCTCTGGCCCAGGTTACTGTCAGACCTAACGACTGAGTGATTCTGGTGGGCTAATCCGAACAAAGGATGCATTTTTTCTTATAGCGAATTTTTTGGTTGGAAATTGTACTAAAACCAGATTTTGGGATGATACATGGTTAGGGGAGACGCCTTTGGCCTTGCAATATCCCACTCTGTATAATATTGTACAATGTAAGGAAGTTTACATTGCTACAGTATTACAATCACCCCCCCTGAACATTCAATTCTGGAGGTCCCTGGTGGTGGAGCGGTGGAACTCCTAGTTGCATCTTGTGCGAAGGTTGATGGATGTTCACTTTCTGATCATGCTGACTTGTTTCACTTGAAATTAACTAGCAACGGGGTTTTCACGGTAAAGTCTATATACTTGGATCTAACTGATTCTGGCCCAATCCTGAGATCAATACATATTTGGAATATTAAAGTTTCGTTGAGAATCAAGATATTCATGTGGTTCGTTCACAAGCAAGTGATACATATCAAAGATAATTTGCTTAAGCGCAGTTGGGTAAGCAGTTCAAATTGTTATTTCTCTGATAATAATGAAACAATACAACACCTTTTCATCGATTGCCCATCTTGCTAAGCTTCTTTGGCATACAATTCATATAGCCTTTAACATAAGCCCTCCAGTTAGCATCGGCATGTTATTGGGGACATGGCTTACTGGAGTGGAACCAATTACTGCAGGACGTATTTAGATAGGAATATGTGCACTTCTTTGGGATATATGGAATTACAGAATGATATGATCTTTAACGGACATAATCTTTTGAATATCTTGCAGGTTATCTACAGAGCGTCCGCTTTGATCCGTACGTGGTTGTTACTCACTCATACAGACTCTAGGGACATTTTGGTTACTTGGTGCAACTGATGGGAGACGGTAGCACGCGCTATCTACAACCGTTTTGCATGACCGTTCACTAATAGGATACATGTTTAGTCGTCTTAACCTGTTCATTGCCGGTTGTGGCTTTGTTTATTTATTTTGCTTTTTGTGCTCCTTCTACGAGCTATATTGCCACTGTGGACCTTGGTTTGCCAGAATTTTAATAAAATGGCCGCATGCATAGTTCTGAGGCAGAAGCCAGGGTGTTTCCTCCTTTTCAAAACAACAAAAAATCTTTTATGGGACACAAGTAGGGTGTGACAGTTATCTTTTTTCATAAAGGATGGATTTTATTTGCTCAAAATAAAGCACCAATAAGATACATAAGATCACACGCCCAGCCTCTACATAGCTAGAATGCACATAGCCGACACCAACTCATACACACGAAAACATGTCAACAACAACAAATTCATACAAGACCAAAGCTATGCGTAGACTGGCAAAAAGGAAAAAAAAACAAAGGGATCGACTCTGCAATCATCAAACTACAACAATGACCATATTCGCATGAACTATCTCATAACACTACATGGACGACGAGATTATATAACAGCAGCGCCTTCAGGAAGGGAGCAATACTCAAGGGCCGCCATTACAGGATCCAACCACAAGGCCAAAATTTAGGTTTTCACCCTAAAGAATTTGTTTAAAGTATATCTGAGCAATGTTTTCAAAAAACTACAACGTAAGTAAATATCGCCATTGCTAGGTATAACCACTAGGTTTGGACCTAGGCCTACGCCCCGGAGCTTGAGACCGGTTGCTAGAGAAGCACCACCATCAAAATCACTCATGTGTTTTCACCATCACTTTTGCATGATCCCAGCAACAACATGCGATGTGACCGTCGTCACTACACAATTATCGCACTGCATTAAAGCCATTGTTCATAGTTTGTATCTCACCACTGAAGTCAACAACCGGATCAGGAGAGATGACCTCCCAGGGACCTTTCGATAAGATCTTGAAAAATTTGCAGGCACCGTCATTCAGACGATAAGATCTTGATCACCAACACGAAGTCGTGGACCTTAACATCGATCGAGATGAAACCACAACATGTGCACCACCACCAATCAAGTTGGAAGCACCAGATCATTTTAGTCCCGCCGCCGTCACCCACAGAAGGCGGTGCTGAGCGCGCAACGTTCACCGCGGGGGTCCAGATTTAGCCATTCCTGGCCGGATCCAGCGACTCCACATGCACCGGGGCGCCTCCAACGCCCCTCACATGCAGCCCAGCTAGGTCGGAGGGACGACGCCCAACACAAGGAGCCCACACAGGAGTTTCGTTTATAATAGATCTGATGTATGTCAGCTAGCCCACACAGGAGGGACAAATTCTCATTGCAAGGTCCTCGATGTATTTTTTTTTTTTTGAAAAGGGTATTCCCGGCCTCTGCATCAGAGTGATGCATACGGCCATTTTATTAACCAAATAAAGCAGTGCCAACATGGTTCCAAGGTCTCCAAAAGTAATAAAAAAGCAAAGAAAGATCACACAGAGCCAAAAAGGGCTAGAAACACCCACTAGCCATGAAAAGACGCCACAACCGGCTGGCTAAAACTAGATAGGTAAACTACATGCCTATCTTATTGCATGACCGCCATCCAAACCGGTTGAAGATATCCCAAGCTACCATCTCCCAGCGGAAAGACCCAGTAACCAAATGCTCCCTGGCCTCCGTCGGGGTGAGTAGTGACCACGAACGGATCAGTGCCGTAGTTCGAAATAAAACCTGCAAAAAATGATACATGATATTCTGCTAAAAACCAAATCATTTCTGCAAGTCCAGATAGTCCACAGCAAAGCACAAACTCCAACCCGAATGTGTCTCACTAAGTCAGGCTCAAACCCATTAAGCCATGTCCCAAATAATGCGTTAACACAATTCGGTGGATTGATATTAAAAGCGATGTGGACCGTCTGCCAAAGTACTTTGGCCAACCGGCAATCAAAAAAGAGGTGTTTGATTGTCTCATCCCGATCACAGAAACTACACCTAGTAGGTCCTGTCCAATTACGCTTTATCAAGTTGTCCTTGGTTAAAATAACTTGTTTATGGACAAACCACATAAACACTTTTATTTTCAAAGGAACTTTGACATCCCAAACATGCTTGGAGGTAGGAATGGAGTTCGAATTAATAACATCAATATACATTGATTTAACAGTGAATACTCCAGACTTAGTCAATTTCCAACATAATTCATCGGATAGATTGAAATACCGATGCGACGAACACCTCACGTCGTTGAACAATACGGTACAAAGACGGATATTGGATGGCCAAGGGTGTCTCGCCGAGCCAAGTATCCTCCCAGAAACATGTACTAGAGCCGTTTCCAATAACAAACTTCATCCTATTAAACAAAGATTGTTTGACTTTCATCAGACCTTTCCAGAAAGGTGAATCGGTCGTCCTGACTGTAACCTGGGACAAAGTTTTTGTCTGGAGGTACTTGCTACGAAGGATTTGAGCCCACATGGCATCATTCTCCGTTGAGAGCTTCCACAACCACTTGCTAAGAAGGCATCTATTCTTAACTTCCAGATTCTCAATACCGAGACCCCCTTGGTCTTTCGGTCTACAGATGATGTCCCATTTAGCAAGACGATATTTTCGTTTAAGCTCATCACCCTGCCAAAAGGAACGCGATCGATAGAAGTCCAGTCTCTTCCTAACACCAACTGGGACCTCAAAGAACGATCGGAGAAACATAGGCATACTCGTGAGCACCGAATTAATCAGGATTAATCAGCCTCCGTATGACATGAGCTTACCCTTCCAGCAACTCAGTTTCTTCTCAAATCGGTCCTCGATGTATGTTTAGGATGTTTTATACTTCTCGTGCATCTTTATAATAGATATGATTCTTAAAAAGAATTACAGCTGCCCCGCTCTTGCTTTCATCTCGTAATGAATTGAATGATGACCAAATTTTTGTGCATGGTAGACAATTTGGTGCGTAAGGTGCGCTCCAAATTTCAGATCATTTGGTCATTTGATTAGCTCTCACCAAAAAAGACAAATTGAGTCAGAATAGTATATGAACAATACACTATTTAATATACCCCGAATTTTTCTTTTTTGCCGAGTGCTACTTAGATGTCCAAATGATTTGAAATTTGAACCGGACATCACGCACCAAATTAGCTACCATGTTAAAAAAATTGGAATTTTTCGAAATTTTCCTGGTATATTTTTTAATTTTTTTTTATTCGGCATAGGTATAGATGCTCCTGGGAGCCAAAACGCCTCACTCGTGGAATGCTTCTTAATTTCGGTACGTCATTGATGTTGACGAGGAAGAAACACGGCAGGCGCCCATGTCACCGTCCGCCATCAACTTGGCCAATATGCCGCCCATGTCGTCGTCGTGTCTATATATAATAGTGAGGCGTCGGAACAAATATGTACACGCAAAAATAGTAGTAGGTAGACTCGGTAATTAACGCGCCGAAGCTTTGGCTCGTCCATGCATTTATACTACGTGGATCGCCACTACAACAAACATGTGGATCGAGCTGCACTGCGCACCATCATCATCCAACGCTAGCAGCATACCCCACACAACGCTAGAATGCAATGGATTTCGACACTCTTTCTCCAAGACCACGTATATATAGTAGCTGAGTACCTATCTCCAAATTACTCTCAGATTTCTCGCCCACTTCTCCAACATGATTGCCACGCTTCTTGGCCTCGCTGGCTACATCGTCTATATCGCGATCATGGTGGGGCTAACGTGGCTGGTGGTCATAGCTGCCCATTCCGCATTTACGGAAGAGTACATGGGTTTTGTGTTTCTGATCGCCGTTGCCCTCCCCGTCGTGCTGAAGGATATGTTGTGGTTTGCCTTATTCTCTGGGTTCTCCTCCACCTTGCCTTCCAGTGTCTCCGAAATGATGGCCGTACTCCTTGGCCTCGCTCGCTACCTCGTGTACATCAAGTGCATGATGGGGCTTTCGGCGTTGGTGGTCTATGTAGTCATCACCGTCTGCATAGAACCACGATGGCCGGACCGAAAAAAGTGGCCCGGTTGGATACCATTTTTCAACATTAGTCTCCTCTACATGGTGATGGATATGTTGATGAAGCATTTCAGTGTCAACACGATGACCCCGCTTCTTCGCCTCGTTGGCTACCTCTTATATATCGTGTTCATGGTGGGGCTTATATGGCTGGTGCCCATAGCTTCCCACTCCACCTTTCCATCACTAAATGCGGAGAAGTACCATTGTTTTGTGTTTCTGATCGACGTTGCCCTCCCCTTCGTGCTGAAGGATATGTTGCGGTTTGCCTTATTCTCTGGGTTCTCCTCCACCTTGCCTTCCAGTGCCTCCGAAATGATGGCCGTACTCCTTGGCCTCACTGGCTACCTCGTGTACATGATGTGCATGGCGGGGCTTTCGGCATTGGTGATGTGGGTAGTCATCACCGTTTGCATAGAACCACGATGGCCGGACCGAGAAAAGTTGCCCATCTGGATAGCATTTTTCAACTTTAGTGTCCTCCTCATGGTGATGGATATGTTGATGAAGCATTTCAGTGTCACGATGGCCACACTTCTTGGCCCTACTGGCAACCTCGTCAGGATGACCGCCACATCACTTATTGCACTCATGGCCTTGTCGTTTGTTATGGCTCTGTCAATTCTGACGATCATGGGCATATGCGCATGGGTAGCAATACTACTACCGTCAGCCATGTGCACCTATCACAGGTTGATGTTCATGAGCATCGTCGGCATCACCTTCATGGTGATGAAAAACATGTTCGAGTTGAGCATACCGGTCGACCAGTCTGTTCTTATCTCTGCATCCTTCTCCACTTTACCTTCCATTTTCATCCGAACGAAATCCACACTCATTGGACTCGCTATCTTCATAAACAATTACCGCGTCACCTACTTGGTGATGAGGTATGCCACCATTCTAGTCCTCGCCTTCTTACCGCTGGTGTCCAACTCCATGACAACATTTGCAAAGTACACCAAGGCAGCCTTCATTGTCACCCTAGCCGTAGTGTTGACGATGCAGCCGCCGGTCATGCCCATCGAGAATCCTACCCTGATAATTCAGTCCCCATCAACGGAAGGTGCCTCCAAGTTGGGATTGGATGATTTTATCAGGGTTTTAGAGCAACCAAGGGTGGAACACAAGATAGTTATGGAGAAGATCGACTCAGGATACAATATGCTCACCGAAGAGTCTAAGATTCAGACCTTCGTCATCCACAAAATCCTGATCCCGATGACTCTCATTGGCGCAACGGTGTTCTTTGTATGGATCATGTATCGTTTATGTAAGCACACTCTAACCGAGAAATCAAAGGAATTGCTGGAGGACCGGGTTCCTCTATTGGTCGACACTGCAACTGAAAAAAGAAAGGAATTATCGGAGGACACCTTCAGTGCATTGGTCGACACTCTAGATGAAAAATCAAATGCGATGATCAAAAAGGCTGCTTCAGAGGTGGACGATTTGGTTCAGGGCCAGAAGTACCATTCCTCATGCTCCTTCGGAAGGATTAGCAACGATCCCAGCAATCCCGACATGCAGTTGATGGATTCAATTTATTATGGCAATGAAGAAAGTGCGGTGGCAGGAGAAGGCTCAGAGGAAGATGACAACGACCAAGCTCGTAGCAGGTACTACTTTTCCTTCTACAAACAAATAGTGCATCCCTCCTTTAATTTGTACACAGTACTTCGTAAAGGAAAAAATGTAATTTTTTGTGTTTTCAGATCAATATTTACATGTGCATACTACACAGAACAACCCACATATATGAATGTTTCCACAATTTTAAAATCAAAACTACAGATTATGATTCTTTGGAAATTCGGAGTGAGCCCAAAAATAGTTTGAGGGAAAAAGAGCAAAGCCAATAGCAAAAGAAGAAGAATAAAGTTTGATCTTATTTTAATGATGCTACATGATTATTGTGATCAGGATTCACATGCCATGGGAGTCCTCGCCTCTACTTGTTCCTGGTATTTATATTTTAAATTCCATGATTCATTCAGTCCAACCCTTTCCGAGAATTTTTTTGCAAGTTTCCAGAGCTAGACGCATGCATGTCTAATTCTTCATTATCTTGTCTTTCTTTATACCGTTGAATGGATATAGCAGTACACTCAAGAGAACAATAATCTTATATTGAGAATCTCTAGGATAGGTTTAGCCATTCATTCCTTCTCGCTTTCCTTAATCCAAACCCTCTTAACAGTATAGCTTCCCTATGTCTCAAACAATAGATAAACGGTGTATAAATAAACCCAAACGTATGTTGTCTTATTTTCCTTTTTTAGTGGAGTCCTTTTACAGTACATAAAAACTATTTATGCCGTTTATTTTTGGATCCTATGGTCCAGATATGTCAATACTACACCATAATTCCTGTAGTATATTCAGATGTGATGGCAGTTTAGGCAGTTCACAATTAAAAATCCCGCAGTTGCATTCGTTGGATAGTCCACGCCCCAACCTACGGCTGGAGGGAGGCCGCCGGAGCAGCCGTTCGTGCTGCTGGCAGAGTGGTGCGAGCCCCAGTTGGTTGGGGATGAAAGCGGTGGTGACCGGTGAGCCTATGGGGGCGCGAGGGAGCTGGAGTATACGTTAACGTTACTCTTCTTGGGCCGCCGCGCCAAGCACGTCTTCGAAGAGAGAATATGTTCGCCATACAAAGTGCTGGAATTTCACATGGCAAGCTCCTCGATTCCAAGCTTCTTCTTTGCTGGTGTTGAGACGACCAACATCAGTTGGTGGCGTCGTCGTTTTTCGGTGAAACGCCCGTGGCGGCAGAGCAGCAGGATGAGCGGGTGTGCAGCTGTGCTTGTCACGTGCCCGCGGCGAAATCAACGATCATCTCAGGGGAGGTGAGGGTGTGCGGCAGCAATCCATTAATTTTCCCTTCCCCTGTCAATTGATCAGAGGCACTAATCCTACCAAGCACTCGTGGGAGTCGAAGCAGAGCCGAATATTAGCCTAGGAGAAATTACTAAGCTATCCCCAAACTAGTTTTGAGTCCAACAATATCAACCATTGGATCAAGTTAATACTACCCCTTAATTCGATTAGTTTGATGTACCATAAAAAATCTCGTTTGGGGTGTCTCCCTGGCGATAACTTTTCCAATATTACCTAGGACAAAAACATATTCATATACCTCACAAATATCAGTAGTCCTCTAATAATTTGTCAATTAAGACCAAGTACTCCCCTAAAAAAAATTAACACCAAACCCAACTTAGTGGAAAATATGTTCTGTCAGTATCATTCATCAGACATGGTTAATTGTATAGGAAGGAGTACACATGCAGAAACATCTGGAGCGGCATGAGAGAGCAAATGTGACGGATAGAGTGACGAAACTTACAACGATACCACATAGTAGATGCTGACTTCAGAGACGGGCTGACCGAGGTTGCATAGCTGATCTTCAAACGACTTCGTCTTCGTGCAGTACTACTACTGCATCACCATCATGTCACCCTTTTAGAGGCTGTGGTACTAGGTGTAAATCTAGATGGTACACAGGGATTATATGTCGCAGAAGATGTCCCCAGTCGCCGTCCAGATGGCTACTGTTGTGTTCTCGAGCTACGTGGTGGTGTTGAGAAGCTTGGGTGAGATGGTAGTGTAGTGCACATGAACAACACAATGGGCGGCCAGGACCCACTACGGATTGTCATGGCGTTGCACGGCGGAGGCATCAAGGCAGGCCGAACATGCCGATGATGTTGTTGAAGAAGTGGCACCATTGAGCTTAGCTACCGGTGGCCATGTCGAAGGTGACTGGGACATGCCGATAGTTGTTGAGGATCTGGGGAACACAGGTGAGGAAGGTACGTGCTTGTGGCGCTACCTTAAGAGTGCAATCGGCATCGACAAACTGAGTGAACTCTTTAGGG
>NC_057795.1:2351470-2356554 GCF_018294505.1 Triticum aestivum
TCCATGGAAGTGGAAGTTTGAGTGAAACTCTATTCAAAGAATTGAGCAGATCCTACTCTGATACAAGGAAGAGTGGAGAATGAATTCAACACACACTTTGCTATCACAACTGAAGTACATGCAGGTGTTACAAAACTCAAGCATGGGCTATATATCCTGTGTGTGCGCATACCTCTATAACCAACAAATCATGAGTCGAGAAAACAGTGCGGTTTTGACCACGCATATTAGCTCGCATGGTTAGCATAGTATGTCCTAACATTTTCTTCGGGAAAAGAGTTATCGTCCTTATTGAATAATGAATAAGCCACCTTGAAAAAAAAGAATAAGAATTTTCTTATAATTCCCTAGTTGCTTGATGTAAAATCTGCAATCACACGCAAAACACCCTTATCTGTTCCCGTGGAGAATGTTAGTTGTGTTAGAAATAAACCACGTTTCGTCGTGGTCACCTATGTGTGTGTCATGTTGGTGTGTCCGGCACGTTTGGCAGGGGCCGTTGCGTGTGGCTAGAGCCAGCTAGTGCATGTAGCAGGAGGATATGCATGCACGTATGGGTTGTTAGCCCGTAGTGCAGATCCTAGAGATAATGTAGGAGAGATAGGGATCATCCGTGATCATCCGTGCGTGATTAGTGGCCGGTTCGGCAACTAGATCGGGTGAGTGCACCTGGGCATAAAAGGCCCCTCCTTGTACGTGGTGTGAGCCACACAGTTAGAGCTAAAGAGGAAAAAGAATAGGTCGTGCGTGTGGCCGTGGCGCCGTTTGTCGGCGTGGCGCCGTATGCGCGGTGTGGCGTTCGTTGCCGGAAAAACCACTTGTGTTCCCTCCTACCTTCGTTCGAACGAGAGAGACAGAGAGAGGTTCGTCCGGCGGTCGTGCCGCCGGAGACTACTCGGCGTTTGTCGCCGGACCGGGTTTGTTATTTTATATTTTCGCTAGCTACTTGCATCTCTTTTATTATGCTTGCCGTGTTTCTTACTTCTACATTATGTTGCAGTGGGTATATGGCGCCAGTGTACTTACACAAGGGTGTGGTATCATACAAGGCAGATATTTTTAGTCTGGGTGCCATACTTATAGAGATAATCACGGGTGGTAGGGGCTATCCTATGAACTATCCATATTTTCAGCAAGATAGTCCTCAGCGTACCGATCCATCTCTTCAACAGTTCTCAGAGAAAGTGAGATTAATTAATCAGGCCTTTGCACATATACAATCATTCAAGCTCACCGTTGCAACTTTGTAGGTACTTGGAAGTTGGAGGAACAAGTTTGGGTCCACACCGAAGTAGGGAAACATCAAGATGAATGATATAGGGAAAGAAATGAATTTCTCATGGCTATGGATGACAAAATCAAATCCGACGGTCCTCCAATTCCGTAGCGACGCCGGTGGAGGGTGGTGGCGTCCAAATGCAAGCAAATTTGCGAGGACTATATTACCACGTATTCAGCGTTGAAAATTCCTCACCACGGAACACTGAATACCGAACCGACTAGTACTAGTTGAGGGCATTGGGGTCGGTGACGCACAGGGAGCACTACTCCACTCCACTTGTGTCGGCAGCTGCAGTTTGAAAACGAGATGATGTGATGAGACATGGCGTGTCAGATTTGCAACACAAGTGGCGCTGCATGCGTGGCAGTGCAAGACCTAGCAGTGAGTTACCCATCCTCACATGCATCACATCAACTTTTCTGTCGTTTGTAGGGTCCTTTTGTACCCTTTCCAATTAAAAAGACGACGCATGTAATCTCGATCATTGGAACTATTTGTGTTTGCTTTAACTGTGTGCCAGCAAATTAGAATTCTACACATAGAATCCGAAGAGCTGAGGAGTGTGTGGGTACAACTTGCATTAGGGCATCTCCTCCCCTTCAGCGGCGCCGCGCCGCACCGGCGAAACCCCGCCATCCGCCTCCAGCCGCCAACAGCAAAGGATCCCCCCTCCCGCCAACGCCGCCGAGGGCATCACAGACTAAAGCCGCATGTCGCAACGGCCGTGGCGACAATTCTCCTCACCAGGCGATCAGATCTAGGTGGCAAGGATCCACTCCGGCCAGATCATGGGCAGTGGCGCGGGCCGGCGGCGACTAGGGTCAGCGTGGTAGTGGCGGCGACGACGAGATCTCCGTGGCGGTGGCTAGGGCACCCGATCTAGGCCCAAATGGGCTTCAACGGGCCACACCTCAGGCTGCCGTGCATATCCTCTAATCCGGCAACAACAAGCGGCTTCTAGGCTAGACCCACAACATGAGCACGTCGAGGGCTCCGGCCCTGGGCGTGGCGGTGGTCGCCATCTTCTTCGCCGGAGGTGGTTGGGCAGCTGGTTGTTGCATGTCGCATCCAGTCCTGGCATCGAGTGGGGAGGCGATGCTGCCGGTGAAAACCGTGCTATGACTTCGGTCATGGCGGGCAATGGCGGCGTTTTCGCGTCATTATCTTGTTGAAGAGATCGCCACTGTAGCTACCGTCGACATGCTTGTGCTGCTCCTGGTGAGAACCTAGACCCGAGTTTCCCGGATCGGACGATGTCGGCTCTTTAGTTGTCGCTCTCCCTCATGGGGGCATCGTTTTTGGAGCAACTGCCAGATGTGGTAGACAAGTGGTGAAGCGGCGTTTCATTCACCGCATCAAAGACGACAGATCTCGGCAGTGTGGCGCAACAAGGTCTCGACGATGGATGTGTGATGATGGACGCACGTAGGAAGGTTGCGTTGTATGGTGCCGTGGTGGTGTCGATGGCGGGCCTGGCAAGGTCGATGCGCCTGTACCTGCTCTAAAGATGGATTGATGGAAGACGGCGGCGGCCGCCACTGAGAGTGAGCCGGATCGGTGTGTGCCCTAGCCCGACAAGAGGTTTGCTTGGGCCCTCCAGCTTTAGATATTAGGCTTCGTGTGATGTCTGTTTGGTATTCAGCTCAGACAATCGGCACCCCTTCATCAACTAGATAGAAATAGTGACATATGTTGTCAAGATGGTGTCTTTAGACTTACTGTTGTAGTAGTTTATATTGTCTTTATGAATAATTAATAAAATGGTTGTGCATCGCCGATATGCAGAGGCCGGGAGCCAACCTCCTTTCCGAAATAAATCTCCAACGCACGGGAGACAAGTCCACAGGCACGAATATCGAATCCGGCCATCCAACACTAAACGCATATATTTCAAACCACATTTTTAACTAAACCGGATGGGATTTATCAAACACAATGGATTTCATCAAAGTTCGGATAGAAAATAGCACAAATTATCTATGCATAGGATGCAAATAAGTCTAGTACAAGTTTTCTCATGAACAGATCGTGTCGTCCCACACATTTGTATGTAAATGATCTGCCCCTAGACTGGGGTTAGTTTTCATGCTGTAGACGTTGAGTGCCAGTACAAGTCCTGCTAATACGTCTGTGTTGTAGTAGTAATACTGGTATAAATACAGACTGTGTTGTAGTAGTAATACGTCTGCTCCTCCGTTCTCGGTGGTAGCAGACCACGCAGAGAGTAAAAATACTGCTCACTGTCGGCCCGTGAAGAAGAGTAAAAATGAGAATCCAGAAATAAGAGAGGAGTGGATGCAGGAGGCTCCTTAGCGATTAGAGCATCTCGGCCGTCCGATCGAAAGTCCCTCGCGATACTGACCGTCCGATCTCGGGGCCGACCGCCGTGAGCCGTGCGATCTCGAACCCGATCGACCTGGGCTGCTGGATAAAATTTCAATGGCAAAAAAACGTAAATACTTTGCCCCCACCAGGGTATTTCCGTCTTTTCGCATCCGAGGAGAGGGGTGCCGATAGGGCACCCAGTGCGTCGTCCTCTCTGCTCCTCTCCTCACTTCCCCCTCCTCCTCTTTGCTCACCAACGAGCCCCCGCGCCGCCTCTCCTCCCCCTCCAAACTCTAGCCCGTGCCCGTCTCCTTGCCCCGCCGCCGGCCGCCGCCGCTTGCCCGGGCACCCATCCGCGACCTCACGCCGCCCTCCTCCTCTTCCTTCTCGGCCTTCTCGCGCTCACGGAGGACGACGCGGCCGCGCTGCTCTGGGTGGCGCGCCGCCTCCACCGCCGGCAGGAGGGGGGCGCGGCGGCCGCCGCACAGCCCGGCGACCAGGAGCTCCTCGGAGAGAAGTCGTTCCCCTAGGAGAAGAAGTTGAGGAGGACACGCCCCTCCATCAAGGGATGGCCGAGGTGGCCGCGCTGCTTTGGGTGGCGGGTCGTCTCCGTCATCAACAGGAGGTGGTCGCGGCAGCCTCCCGGCGACCAAGAGCTCCCCGGGGAGCGGCCGTTCCCCTACGAGAAGACGTCCCTCCGTCAAGAGATGCTCGCGCGTCGGGAGAGGACGTGGAGATCGAGGGACGTCTGCTCCTGCTCCTGCTCGACCGATTCCAGATCGAGGGATGTCTGCTTCTGCTCGCTACGGACGCCGCCCCCCGGCCACACAGGTCATGTCTCCTTCCTGCACCTGCAAAATGTGTCAGGAAAGTCACAAACTTATTCACCTTCTGTTTTCTCAGTCATTTTGTGTGTAGAAGTAGTAGTGCATAACATCTCAATACAGTAATCTCCTTAGGCTGTAGATGGAAAGGGTTGTAGATGGAAAGGTTACTTTCCTCGATGAACTCGTGTGGTATGTGGTGGAATCTGCGGATGGAAATCATTCAGTCTATTTTTCTTGAGGGATGAAGCATCAAGTCCCACCTATTTTTCCAGTGTAGATTCAGTACAACTTGTTGGGATGTTTTGCATATATAGTGAGACACTTCCCTGGGCATTCAAAAAATGATTGTACAATCTGGTAGAGCATGGAACCAAACTCTAATCTCTGGAAACTAATGAACAAACACTGGTTTGATAAGGATAGACCCACAATCATTAGGTGGAAAAAGGGGTTGCTGGCTGATTTAGAAATCCTAAAATACAGGATCAAGACTGATCAAGACAGGTTTGATAAGGATAGACCCACAATCCCTGTTGTAGTTTGCTCTGTTTTTCTTTTCTTTCCTCGGCCGTTTTTTTAGGGCCCAAAATATCCAGAAAGGGTATTGGGGGAAGAAGAGGAGATCACGGTCGGCAGCTCTGCGTCCATTC
>NC_057795.1:2356660-2373158 GCF_018294505.1 Triticum aestivum
TGTTTTTCTTTTCTTTCCTCGACCGTTTTTTTAGGGCCCAAAATATCCAGAAAGGGTGTTGGGGGAGGAAGAGGAGATCACGGTCGGCAGCTCTGCGTCCATTCATCCAGGTTTGGTAACCTCTCCCCCCCCCCCCCCCTCTGCCCTTCTCGATCTGCTCTCTTTCTCTCTGGGCTACATCTGGATATATTACATCAGGTCATTAAAAGTCAGATTGCCCTGAACAGATTATGTGGTTTCGAAAGTGCACATTTTTTCTGGTTTATAATTCTCTGCAATAAAAGTACTCAACGACAAATGATCATGTGCATCTATTTTCTGAGAATGAAATACGTATCTCTCTGGATAGGTGCCTATGAACAGATGGGACCAGTTGATTTATGTATTAAAAGGGTAACTACAATGTCAAGAGACCTTCACAATTGTTGGGTAGAAACATTCGTTTGTTACTCGTGGCTGTGATGTATGCATATGTGTATTTTGATGGCCGTTATTTGCTTGCTCCATCCGTTCTATGTTATAAATCGATTGTATCGGCTGCTGCAGCGATAATGGATTTTATTCTATCAACCCTTGTGATTAACTGACATCTGAACAATGGCATAAATGCCATCATCCAGTCAGGATTTACTTACAACACTAACAGTGGAAGCATTATCTTTGTTCAGTTATGTACCTAAGAAAGCTCATGTAGGAATCTGATTTGGATATGTAGGTGCAGTCTCACGCAAAGGAACAGAGAAGATAATTTGATGTCAATGACTCATGGATGGAAATTAAAACACAAGCGAAAATTATTTACTCTTTTACTTAGTATAAGTTATTGATTGAGATGTCATTTCATCCTGCTATTCTAAATTTATACCATTATGTTCTTAGCAAAAAAATAGATTATTTGGTTCTTAGCTTGCTTAAACCCGGGGTGCTTTATCTTGCTCATACATTTTAAATGATTTTGTGCAGGCCGAGATAATAACGATGCCCAATCCGGATTTGGACGCCTCATCTCTGAACATTAGAAACACTGAGCAGTCAATGTAAGCTTGCCCATGCTGCTTCCGCACGACGTTATATCTCTGGTCGTTTGTGCTTCCATAGCTCTAGACATGAACTTCCTGATATGGTAATAAACTCACGGTGGAGAACCCTCTCATATTTATTAAACTTGCTTGCTTGCGCAGGTTACTTGCTATAAATTTCGATATAGGATATTCTTGAGATTGAGATGTAATTTTAGGATCTGTGTGAAGCCCCCTGAGGTAAATACTGAGCGCAGTTTAGCTTTATTTGCGGTTATATATGCCTGTGAGCTGCAGAAATTATCTTGTCCTGTAAATTGTTTCTTTGCCATGCTAATTACTTTATCATTCAATTCTTGAGGGTACGCAGCTTTTATTTCACCCCTAGATTCAATCAGTCATCCATTGGCATTTCAGTTGTGTGAAACAGTTTTCATGCACCTATATGTTTTTCAACATCTCAACATATAGAAGAGACCTGATGGGAACTATCCATGTGCCTCCACATGCTTTGTATTGCATAATTTCATTAGCTTCTATAGATGGTCTCGTGCATAAAACACTACCGCACCAACACCTGAGTAATTGTATTGGTTTCTCCTCAAGTACCATAATGCAATCTTGTCTTCGATTGTAAACCCTGGTTTGGTATTTTTAGTTGCACGTTTCAGTGAGAGAAAGAAAAAATAGTGTCAAAGTAGAATGCACATCATTGTGGCATGGTAGACTCTGTCGTACGACAAAATTTGGTCAGATGGTCCTTTTAGGTTCTCTCATATTTTCTATAGATAGTTGAGTTCTCAGGTACAAATATAATTTCAGTAATCCGATGATTTTGGTCAATCCCAGATTTAATTGTTGACATAGCATTGGACATTTAGTTCAGTTAAAAATATCAAGCCAAGTGGCTTCCTTTATTTATGTCCAAATTAAAAATCATATGCAAATAGACTTGTGCAAGAAATAATTTTTAAATTTGTTTTTGTCCATTCTCTCAGCTCACAATGATTTCACTCCTTTTTAGGACTCCAATAGGATTTGCATATACAAATGATAACATACATTTATATTGAACTCATCGCTGCTCTGAACTCATATCTAAACGGATCACAAATACTAGACTGAATGGACTGTTGCAGAATTAACAGAAAACCAGGTACCACCATCACCCTACTAGCGTGCCTGAATCATTCATCATGTTGCACTTTAGAGTCTTCATGGTCTTCTGCTTTAAAATCACCTCTTCCACTCGTTTTCCTGACAAAAACTATTGATTTCTCAAAAGTCTTGTTGTTTCTCTTCCAACCTTTGTACTTCAGAAACCTATGAATTGTATTGATTGCCAGCCCTTGTCCCCTCATCTGTTACTGCTTTCATGCTAACTAGATAACACTGTTTGAACCAGCAAAACAAGATTATTTTTTTGTTCAGATTGTAGAACATTACTGGGAGGTTCTAAGAAAAGAGTGATATTTGCAAAACCATGCTTTTATTTAGCTTAATATTTTTGGACTGATCTAATCTTTATTTTTTCAGGTTGCCAAAGAGGCTTCTGACATGGTACTAGCTGACGACAATTTCAGTACCATAGTTACCGCAGTTGGTGAAGGAAGATCTATTTACAATAACATGAAAGCTTTCATAAGGTTTGTGCACTGAGAGCCTTTTTCTCACTTCTCATTGACAGTTTTGTGGTTGCTTGCGTATTTGTGCTTGTTCTATATGGCTTGCTAAAAATGATGTTCCTGAATCGAGCATGATTGCGTGATTGTGTCTGCTTTCATACTTCACATCCAGCTGGTGGAAAACCTTCTATTCCTTGAGTATTCTGAAGGCCCTTGCTTCACTGCTGCAGATATATACATGATTTCCTCAAACATTGGTGAAGTTGCTTCACTCTTCCTTACCTCTGCTTTGAGTATTCCTGAGGGGTTGATACCTGTTCAATTTATATGGGTAAATCTCGTCACCGATGGCCCCTCTGCAACTGCTTTGGGTTTCAATCCGCCTGACAAGGACATCATGAAGAAACCACCAAGGAGGAGCGATGACTCATTGATTACTCCTTGGATTTTGTTCTGTTACCTGGTAAATGATCACCACATATCTGTTTGATCTGTTTTAGGCATCTCTGCCTTTCTTCTCGAGATTATAATTCTCACCAATCACATAACTTGCAGGTCATTGGCCTTTACATGGGGTTACAACCGTTTGGTCATCTGGTACACCCACGGATCTTTCATGGGCATTGATCTCACTGGAGATGGCCACACTTGTCAGTTATCACAGCCCTCGAACTGCGGCCAGTGCTCTAGCTGGGACAACTTCATAGCTGCGCCCTTCATTGCTCGTGCTAAAACTTTCACCTTCGATGACAACCCCTGCGACCACTTCCAGGTCCGCAAAGTGAAGGCAATGACGCTCTCACTGTCCATGCTCGTGGCGATCGAGATGTTCAACTCGCTCAACGTCCTCTCAGGGGACACGAGCCTGCTAAGGATGCCTTCGTGGGTCAACCCGTGGCTGCTCCTGGCCATGTCGGTGTCATTCGGGCTGCACTTCCTCATCCTCTATGTGCCGTTCCTCGCGCAGGTGTTTGGCATCGTGCCACTCAGCCTTAAAGAGTGGCTCCTGGTGCTCCTTGTCGCGCTCCCGGTCAGGGCACGAGGATCTGTTCACCGCCGTGGATAGGCCGCTCCAGTTTGCGTAGACTACCACCGTCCTGGAGGTACACCACCTGCCAGCAACATGCTAGATCTCGCTTGGCCTTTTCTTTCTCTTGATCTGTTTGTTTCTGAGCTTTGCATTCTATGGGATTTGGACTCACATCTCGCAGGCACCAGAAGGCGGCCGGAAGGAGGCAAGCGGCAACCTCACCGCTGACGCCCGCGGCGACGACCGGATCCTGGCCGTCCCCTCCACTTCCCGTCAGATCCGCCAAGGTCCAGAGGACGACGGCGACCATCTCCGGTAGCCGGTAGGTCCCATTTGAGCGAGGAGGGCTGGGGGCTGGAGGGATGGAGAAGCTCTCATCGGCGGCAACTTCGTGGAGGGGCAGTGTGTACGACGCCTATGACCACGCCTGCAACATCTGTCTTGAGGCCTTCTGTGACAGTGAGTCTTGCACGGTAGATACCTTTGTCTTGCGGATATAATGGTGATTGGCGATGGAAATCTTTCGATTTAGTGGTAGACGTGTCTGAAGTTGAATCTGTTCTGTTTTTTTTTTTTTTGAATTGTCACAGGTTACAAGCTGCAAGCATGATTTGCATCTCCAGTGCATCCTTGAGTGGTGAGGACCATGCTTTCTTGCCTTTGCAATTTGACCAAAAGTTCTGTAACCATTCGACAAGGTGAGATCTCCTATTCTCCCCGTACTGTTTTCTCTTTTGGCTGATGTGATTTTACTCTGTTTGTGGGAGTGGGAGTGGTGTTACTTTGCAACCATGAATAGTGAAGTACATGGCTTCATGTCTTGGATAGTTTTCACTTTAGATTTAGATGGCATTGGTTGTGTGCGATAATGTTGTCGCTTGGTGGTTTTGATAGGATAGTGCCTCATCCTATAGGACATGCTTAGACCATCTGAATATTTTTTTGCGGACAACACACTTGCACCATGATTTATAAGATTTTCTATCTCACATGTTGGCCTGAGGGATTCACTATCTTCAGTGAGGCCAATCATTTTGTCTAAATGGTGGTGTTACATCAAAATTTACATGTACTGCATCACATTATAGTGTCTTTTTTAGCCTTGTAGGTATATTAGATAAGTATATCTAAGAAATGGTCGATGTTTTATGATGATTGGTTCGTGTTGTGGAGCTACTGCGAATGATCATACGAACCAAGTCAACCATAATTTTTTTTGTTCTGGTTTGGATACTAAAGGTTGTTTGTATATGAAAAGAAAATATGCTTCCAGGAATGTATACACCAACTACAGTCCTCCACACAAAAACATGTTGCCATGATTCCATTCAACCAAATTCTAAATGATAAAATATTATATAGGTATTTAAATTCAAAATCTTGTTGGTAGCTTACCAAGCTGACCGCTTGATTAAATTCGAGTGGAACAAAGTTTGCATCATTTCGTGCCGATTTTATTTAATCAACAGTGTTCATAATTTCATCTGTCATATGTTTGTTTGCTACTTCCATGCCTTGCTCCGGTAATTAGCAAGACTGCTCCTAATTTGACACTTTTTAGAATAGATACAGCTGCTTCGAATTATGAGGAATCTTTAGTTAATGTTAAAGAAACTAAGTAAAAATTTAGGATGATGTTAATTCCTATGTTTTTGTAGGATATTGGCTCACTAAATTACTTACCTTGAATATACTAATAAATATAACATGTTTGTAGTTGTTAGTAATTAATTTCACCCATGTAATAATCCATTTTCCAAAGGCTAAATGTTTTATCTTTCATACTGTTGGTGTGTGACAGCTTCAGACGGCATGGGCGAGCTTTCATTTATTCATGGATCTAGCACAAATGTTTGAGGTTGTTCTGCTCTTGGGGTTTCTAGCTTCTTATGTAGATAGGTCGTATTATGGCCCTTTGGAGTTTAGGTGCGGGTATGTATGTATTATGTATGTATATATTTTTGGATCACGTGCTCTATTTTGGCATTGTTGATTGCTTATGAGGGTGCTGCTTTCCAGGTAATTAGATACCTGCAGCAATTGTATGGGTTTGTCGTTGTAGATTACAACTACACCACCATGATGACCTATCGAGAACTTGCTCGCTCTGCGGTTATTCTTGCCGCGTCCGTCTGCTGCTGCCGCTGGCTGCTGCGCCGCTGCTGGTTGCCTTGCCTGCAGCTGCTCAGCTGTTCTGCTAGGCGCTGCTACTGTTGCCCCTGTTTTTTCAGTTTAGTCATGTAACACCCATGTGCTGGTATATTTCATTCCCTTGTGAAATTAATCGTTTATGTGTATGAAAGTTTTTAGAATATCACAAAAATGTTCAGTTTTAGTGTCCAGTTCACTGCCAATTCTCTTCCTGCTTTTGTCGTGACCATGCAAATCAATTATCTTGTGGATTGACTATGCCTTGCTTACCTTGCATTGGGTTTATTTTGCTATTTGTGATATAGTAAACTCATCTATCATGGATGGTTACTTTGATTTTTTAGATGTAAACAGTTTCTCAAACCTTCCTACTAACTTGACTATTACCTGCTTAATTACTACGTTTGGACCGGCACCTTCGCACCAAGGCGCACAACCGGCTCACCGCAAGTACACCTACGCCGCCGCTTCCCCGGGGGGCTGCAAGGTGAAGTGGACGGCCGAGGAGAAGCCGCACGGGGCTGGGCTCTCAAGTGGGAGGCGGAGCTTGCCTCCCCCCAATGACGTCAGCTTTGATCACAAGTGGAAGTTGGAGCCCAAGTCCAAGCCCGGTGCCGCCAACAAGGCCAAGACCAAGCTCGAGGAAGCCAACGAGGATGACAGGAATAAGCCGGCGATGAAGTGCACGCACATCGAGGAGGTCCTCGCCGGTTGCGACGCCATCCACAAGGTACTCAGTACAAAAGATGAACTTCTTTGAGGGGTTTCCAGTAGATTTCCGACTGGTTATAGTAGTTTAAAGACTGTAGTGGAATTTCAATATAATGCCAAGTCAACTAACTCAAAGTTTGCATATTGCCAAGTTAATTTACTCCATTCTTAAATGAGTACTGCTAAGTTCCACAGATGCATGAGTAGATTTAAGAGAAAGATTGCAGTAGCTTAAAATGGAACTTCACTTCACTGTTTTGTAATATTCAGTAGCTTAAATATTGCAGTAGATTTTGACTTGGTGCAGTACAGAAACTTGCCTTGTTAGATTGTTAACTTGCTTTTATATTTTCTTGATTGTGTTAATTTTTTGGAGTATTGTATCTCATGCTTAGTGTTGCACCAAGATTCAGTATCTTGAACTACTCCAGTATTGCTTGAACTACTCCAGGAGATCATCTTAATTCTGTAAATTCTATGGAGTAGTTTCAGTAGTTTTACAGCAACAGTACTCTTGCCTGCATATCCTTTCGTAAAACAATTATTTTATCCTTAACTTTCCTCTACAGGATGATGACTATCTAATGGTGATTCCCTATTCCCACATTTTTTGCCCTCATGTTGCAAGCTCTAAAGCTGCCCCTGTAATTTACCATCACAAGACATGTCTGGGCAGCAAGTCTCCTGTGACGATTACTCTTAATTCGTCGTTATAATTGTTTGATGGTTTGCTTGTTCCAACCTCGCTATCTGCCTTTAGATTCCCGTTGTTGTCTTTGTAGTGGAAGGTACCACTTGGTGGTATGTTGCTATTTTCACTTTGTTCTGAACAAGGCATGTATAGATTTCAGATTTTAATTCCTATCTCTTTGTCGTAAAAAGTAATGTATGGTCCTGTGTTTTATCTTAGTCGTATGAAAGCACCGAGCTTGATTCTGTCTTATAACCTGATGTCATCTTCAGTCCCATTATGTTTTGCTTCTAATACAATTGATTGTCTACACATGCTATTCCTGGGCTCTTACCGGCAAATTGTTACATGTTTTGTCTAAACGTTCTGACCGGCACCCTCGCGCCACGGCGTGAACCCGATCTAGTTTTACATGAGCAGAGAGCATCGGATGCCATGCCAGCATTCTCATTCTGGGGTCACAGCGCAGCAAGACATGAATTATGCAAGTAAGGTGGAGGGGTCACTCACGCACATGGACTGCTGTAGCAGCTCATTTTCTACAGCTCTATCATTAGAAGCACCACCACCATCGTCTCCTCCTCCGTTTCTCCAGCTCTACCATTAGCACTAGCACCACCAACTCCTCCGCCACAACAAGAAAACACACCTCTCCTCCTGGTCCAACCCATGGAGGCCGCCATGATCCCCTTGATCAAGAAGAATGATTATCATTATTCTTTCCAGGAGAGCATCTAATGCCGGCTAGTAAATACCATGTCCCAACTAAGTTTAATTTTGGTTTTGTTAAATGGCACTGATATTAGGCCTTACCTTTTGTTTTATATGCATCTTCAAATTATGCACTACATATGTTTATCTTTTTTATAAATTTGTTGAGCTGGCAATACCGTCTTTTAATTAATTTGGTGCTGACTTGGCAAAACATATATTGACCTAGTTATGTTCGTTGATTTGTAAACTAACGCAATAAAAAATACAAGTACCTCATTGTAATCGATGACATATGGGATGAAAAAGCATGGAAACTTATTAAGTGTGCTTTCACTGACAACTGCCTCGGTAGTCGAGTAATGACTACCACCCGCATAGCCAGTATCTCTAATGTATGTTGCTCTTCTGATGATGATATAGTATATTAGATGAAACCACTTCCTGATGATGAACGTATCGTGCCCGTATTTTTTTATTTTCTGTTTTCCTCCACGATACAATCTTCTATGACGTGCTGCATATATATAGGCAAGTAGCCGACCAATGTCTAACGGACTCAAACATCTCCTAAACCTATACATACAGACCAGACCACCGGATACAAATCCTAGCCGGACAGCTAGTCTATACCAACCATCTACTAAACCAAACCGGACTACACTTGGACTCCTAGCCGTAACCGAAACTGGCTACTACTCAACTTACCTAATCTAATCCAACGGACAAAATTATCTAACAATCTCCCCTTAATCTTAACTTGTCATCTTCCTCATGCTCTTTCTCATCTTGACTCGTTGGAGATTCATGGCTTGTTGATCCAAACACCGACACATGATCCGGACTACCAGCCCACACAATCACATCTACGCGTGCAACGTGCAAAGTTGGACACACCATCAATCTTCACGTCGTACAATTTAACTGGTCACTGTCCCACTATACGCCGAGCTTGATTTTCAACTGTCATATCCGTACACTAAGTATGACCCGTCTGGAAACATGCAGTCACCTCCTTGCTCTGCCATGTTGTGCCACCGTCAATGCTTGGCCGCTGCCTTGCACTCGGTCCGCACCATAGTCAATATACTTGCTTGCAGTAGATCCACTCTCCACTGGTCGCACACCTCCTCGGTTTACGATGGCTTCGCCTACCATCGTCCGGCTTCGGCATCACACCAAACCCACACTGGCCATAACCAGGACGCTCCACGAGGACATGGACATGACTCATGGAACACCGTGCACACCACTTCCACTGCAACGAATCATTACCAAGACGAGCACTTGGACACGATAACGACTCACAGACGCAAAGACGACTGATCGTGCAAACAAGCATGACATCTTGACTCATCCTACTCACCCGGATGGCGATTTTGACGAGCTCCATTACCGCACCTCGGCACCACCTCTCCCATCAACGATATCCTTCCACTGTCTTCCCGACGACAACCTGTCGTCTCCCTCCTTGTCGCTCCAACGATCGACGGTCGCTTGTTCCTCCTTGCCGCTGCACCACCTAGCGACTTCGTGGCCCGCCCTTCCTCGTCGCTACACCAACCAACGACTATATCGCCCCGCCCCGAGGCGCTAGTTAGGTCGCCACCCCGGAGCAATCACGACTTCAAATCGACCTAGCTCTGATACCAATTGTTGAAACTTTCCCACAGGATCGATCACATCAGATCACGACGGACACACGCACACGAAAACTTTGTGGCCAAGGGCATGTGTCGTGCCCGTATTTTCTTTATTTTCTGTTTTCCCTTGATTTCTACCTTCGTTGATTTTAGCATCATGAAAAGCTCGGGTATTTCTTTCGTCATCCCTTGCATATTATAGTTCATCATGAAGTTCTAGTAACTTGGTGATGGTGACTAGAGAACTCTATCAATCACTATCTTATCTGGAAGATTAACTCCCACTTGATTCAAGCGATTGTAGTACCCAGACAATCTAAACATATGCTCACTGCTTGAGCTATTCTCCTTCATCTTTTAGCTATAGAACTTGTTGGAGACTTCATATGTCTCAACTCGGGCATTTACTTGAAATATTAACTTTAACTACTAAACATCTCATATGATCCATGACGTTCAAAACGTCTTTGAAGTCTCGATTCTAAGCCATAAAGCATGGTTCACTAAACTATCAAGTAGTCATCATATTAAGCTAGCCAAACGTTCATAACGTTTGCATCTACTCCTGCAATAGGTCTGTCACCTAGCGGTGCATCAAGGACATAATTCTCTAGGAACATACAAAAAAACATAGGAATCTACAACGCGAGCTATTGATCTACAACATAATTTGCAAAATACTATCAGGACTAAGTTCATGATAAATTAAAGTTCAGTTAATCATATTACTTAAGAACTCCCACTTAGATAGACATCTCTCGAGTCATCTAAATGATCACATGATCCAAATCAACTAAACCATCTCCGATCAACACGTGAGATGGAGTAGTTTTAAATGGTGAACATCTCTATGTTGATCATATCTACTATATGATTCACGTTCGACCTTTCGGTCTCCAGTGTTGCGAGGCCATATCAGCATATGCTAGGCTCGTCAAGTTTAAACCTAGTATGTCACACGTGCAAACCTACAATTATTCAGGTCTAAAACTAATCCCGAAGGTAGATGTAGAGGTAGCGTGCCAACCGCGATCACATCGACTTTGGAACCGTTTCCCACGCGCATCGTCACCTCGTCCTTGGCCAGTGCTCGCTTATTCCGTAGTCCCTGTTTTGAGTTGCAAATATTAGCAACAGAACCAGTATCAAATACCCAGGTGCTACTACGAGCTCTAGTTAGGTACACATCAATAACATGTATATCACATATACCTTTGTTCACTTTGCCATCCTTCTTATCCGCCAAATACTTGGGGCAGTTCCGCTTCCAGTGACCAGTCTGCTTGTAGTAGAAACACTCAGTTTCAGGCTTAGGTCCAGACTTGGGTTTCTTCTCTTGAGCAGCAACTTGCTTGCTGTTCTTCTTGAAGTTCCCCTTCTTCTTCCCTTTGCCCTTTTCTTGAAACTAGTGGTCTTGTTAACCATCAACACTTGGATACTATAGTTCATCACGAAGTTCTACTAACTTGGTGATGGTGACTAGAGAATTCTGTCAATCACTATCTTATCTGGAAGATCAACTCCCACTTGATTCAAGCGATTGTAGTACCCAGACAATCTGAGCACATGCTCACTAGTTGAGCGATTCTCCTCCATCTTTTAGCTATAGAACTTGTTGGAGACTTCATATCTCTCAACTCCGGTATTTGCTTGAAATATTAACTTCAACTCCTGGAACATGTCATATGGTCCATGACGTTCAAAATGTCTTTGAAGTCCCGATTCTGAGTTGTTTAAACATGGTGCACTAAACTGTCAAGTAGTCATCATACTGAGCTAGCCAAACGTTCATAACGTCTGCATCTGCTCTTGCAATAGGTCTGTCACCTAGCAGTGCATTAAGGACATAATTCTTCTATGCAGCAATGAGGATAAACCTCATATCACGGATCCAATCTGCATCATTGCTACTAACATCTTTCAACACAATTTTCTCTAGGAACATATCAAAATAAACATATGAAAGCAACAATGCAAGCTATTGATCTACAACATAATTTGCAAAATACTACCACGACTAAGTTCATGATAAATTTAAGTTCAATTAATCATATTACTTAAGAACTCCCACTTAGAAAGACATTCCTCTAATCCTCTAAGTGATCACGTGATCCAAATCAACTAAACCATAACCGATCATCACGTGAAATGGAGTAGCATTCAATGGTGAACATCATTATGTTGATCATATCTACTATATGATTCACGCTCGACCTTTCGGTCTCCGTGTTCCGAGGCCATATCTGCATATGCTAGGCTCGTCAAGTTTAACCCAAGTATTCTGCGTGTGCAAAACTGGCTTGCACCCGTTGTAGATGGACGTAGAGCTTATCACACCCGATCATCACGTGGTGT
This sequence comes from Triticum aestivum, assembly GCF_018294505.1. Classification (NCBI taxonomy): domain Eukaryota; kingdom Viridiplantae; phylum Streptophyta; class Magnoliopsida; order Poales; family Poaceae; genus Triticum; species Triticum aestivum. Next base: position 2,368,597 of record NC_057795.1, read on the forward strand.
CTGGGCACGACGAACTTTGGCAACGGTGCATACTCAGGGAGAACACTTCTCGATAATTAGTGAGAGATCATTTTAAAATGCTACCGTCAATCAAAGCAAGATAAGATGCATAAAAGATAAACATCACATGCAATCAATATAAGTGATATGATATGGCCATCATCATCTTGTGCTTGTGATCTCCATCTTCGAAGCACCGTCATGATCACCATCGTCACCGGTGCGACACCTTGATCTCCATCATAGCATCGTTGTCGTCTCGCCAATCTTATGCTTCTACGACTATCGCTACCGCTTAGTGATAAACTAAAGCATTACAGGGCGATTGCATTGCATACAATAAAGCGACAACCATATGGCTCCTGCCAGTTGCCGATAACTCGGTTACAAAACATGATCATCTCATACAATAAAATTTAGCATCATGTCTTGACCATATCACATCACAACACGCCCTGCAAAAACAAGTTAGACGTCCTCTACTTTGTTGTTGCAAGTTTTACGTGGCTGCTACGGGCTTAAGCAAGAACCAATCTCACCTACGCATCAAAACCACAACGATAGTTTGTCAAGTTGGTGTTTTTTTAACCTTCGCAAGGACCGGGCGTAGCCACACTCGGTTCAACTAAAGTTGGAGAAACTGACACCCGCTAGCCACCTATGTGCAAAGCACGGCGGTAGAACCAGTCTCGCGTAAGCGTACGCATAATGTCGGTCCGGGCCGCTTCATCCAACAATACCGCCGAACCAAAGTATGACATGCTGGTAAGAAGTATGACTTATATCGCCCACAACTCACTTGTGGTCTACTCGTGCATATAACATCAAACCATAAAACCTTGGCTCGGATGCCACTATTGGGGAATGTAGTAATTTCAAAAAAAATCCTACGCACACGCAAGATCATGGTGATGCATAGCAACGAGAGGGGAGAGTGTTCGTCCACGTACCCTCGTAGACTATAAGCGGAAGCGTTATGACAACGTGGTTGATGTAGTCGTACGTCTTCACGATCCGACCGATCCAAGCACCGAACATACGGCACCTCCGAGTTCAGCACACGTTCAACTCGATGACGATCCCCGGGCTCCGATCCAGCAAAGCTTCGGGGATGAGTTCCGTCAGCACGACGGCGTGGTGACGATGATGATGTTCTACCGGCGCAGGGCTTCGCCTAAACGCCGCGACGATATGACCGAGGTGGAATATGGTGGAGGGGGGCACCGCACACGGCTAAGGAACGATCCGTAGATCAACTTGTGTGTCCATGGGGTGCCCCCTGCCCCCGTATATAAAGGAGGGAGGGGGAGGCCGGCCGGCCCTTGTTGGGCGCGCCAGGAGGAGGAGTCCTCCTCCTAGTAGGAGTAGGACTCCTCCTTTCCTATTCCTACTAGGAGGGGAAGGAAGGGGGAGAGGAGGGGAAGGAAAGAGGGAGGCGCCGCCCCCCCTCCTAGTCCAATTCGTACCAGAGGGAGAGGGGGCGCGCGGCCTTTCCTGGCCGCCCCTCTCTCTTCCCACCAAGGCCCATGTGGCCCATTAACTCTTCGGGAGGGGTTCCGGTAACCCTCCGGCACTCCGGTTTTCTCCGAAATCACCTGGAACACTTCCGGTGTCCGAATATAGTCGTCCAATATATCAATCTTTATGTCTTGACCATTTCGAGACTCCTCGTCATGTTCGTGATCACATCCGAGACTCCGAACAAACTTCGGTACATCAAAACTTGTAAACTCATAATAAAACTGTCATCGTAACGTTAAGCGTGCGGACCCTACGGGTTCGAGAACTATGTAGACATGACCTAGAACTATTCTCGGTCAAAAACCAATAGCGGAACCTGGATGCCCATATTGGTTCCTACATATTCTACGAAGATCTTTATCGGTCAAGCCGCATAACAACATACGTTGTTCCCTTTGTCATCGGTATGTTACTTGCCCAGATTTGATCGTCGGTATCCAATACCTAGTTCAATCTCATTACCGGCAAGTCTCATTACTCGTTCTGTAACACATCATCTTATAACTAACTCATTAGTTACAATGCTTGCAAGGCTTAGGTGATGAGTATTACCGAGTGGGCCCAGAGATACCTCTCCGACAATCGGAGTGACAAAACCTAATCTCGAATTATGCCAACCCAACATGTACCTTCGGAAACACCTGCAGAGCACCTTTATAATCACCCAGTTACGTTGTGACGTTTGGTAGCACACAAAGTGTTCTTCCGGTAAACGGGAGTTGCACAATCTCATAGTTGCAGGAACTTTGTATAAGTCATGAAGAAAGCAATAGCAACATACTAAACGATCAAGTGCTGGGCTAACGGAATGGGTCATGTCAATCAGATCATTCAACTAATGATGTGATCCCGTTAATCAAATAACAACTCTTTTGTCTATGGTTAGGAAACATAACCATCTTTGATTAACAAGCTAGTCAAGTAGAGGCATACTAGTGACACTCTGTTTGTCTATATATTCACACATGTATTATGTTTCCGGTTAATACAATTCTAGCATGAATAATAAACATTTATCATGATATAAGGAAATAAATAATAACTTTATTATTGCCTCTAGGGCATATTTCCTTCACGAAGTGGATACAATAAGTCACAACGACAAGTCTTTTTTTGTAATTAAGCATGACATCTGCTTCATTTGCTTGAACTTATTTTTTTACTATTCTACTAGCGTATCCCCTGCCATGCAAGAGTTTTTGTATTGGATAAGATAGGTTTCAGTCGTACTATGGAGGTAAAGAAAGTTTACTTGAAGATCGAGCATGGTTATATTTTCCACGCAAAATTATACAATTCAGACGACTACACCTATTTTGGATGCAAAACATGGTGAGCACTATGCAAGACTTATGCATTTGAGCCTGATATGGTTATCACCTTTGATATTCGTCCGAAAGATGATATTGAAGGTAATACCGACATCTGGGTCGATGTGCAGACGCCTCCAGTTATACCATTATGTAAGTTTCTCAACCATATTTATGTCTTTGATATTGTTTATTCAAAAATAGTTGACAACTAATTTGTATTGTCAGCTTATATCGGTGCAAGCAAACTTGTCCAGCGCTTGGTAGACAGGACCATATACTGTGCCGGGGCTGAACTCAACTGTGAGGAGCTCAGTCATTATGTTTCATGGCTTGCGGATCTTGATACTGTCAAGACAAATTTTCTTCCTGCATTTAGAAATATTAGTACTGAAAACGTGCGACTAATAGTGTTCGTAATGAACTACGGTCACATCTATTTAGGAAGGATGATAAGATTTTTATTATTTATCCTCAGTGTATCTTTTTCATACATTATTTTGAAGCTAAACTTCATTGCTAAGTATGTTACCATACGATGTTCTTCAACAGGGACTCCCGATGAATGTTGTGCCTTATGGGATCGAGATTAAAGATACCATGAGTATTTTTAGCTTACGGCTAAGATATCCTATAGATTACTTTAATGCATTCAAGGTTAGCGACGGATGCTTAATAGTGCAAGACTGGACTAAATATGTGATGGGGGAGCGGAGAGAAGTATTAGGGGGCAGCAAACAGATGCGCTACCCACGATTAGGAGACAGGTTCATCTGCATGCTCCAACTTGATCAAGGAGGAAAGCTATACATGTTTTATGTTATTTTACCTAAGAGAGAGCAGCAGGAGTGATTAGCTAACCAGGAATGAGTTTGAAGATGATGATGTGCTACACTATTACTAAGATGATAAAATAGCTAGTGTTGGTGGTAATGACTATGATGATTATTATTAGCTAGTGTTAGTGGTGATTAAATAAATACTGTTGGTGATAATGACTATGATGATGATTAAATAGCTTGTGCTGGCGGATTAGATTCAAGTGGAGGCAACATGTGGTGCACATTGAAAGTACTACTAGTCCAAACTAGATCAAGTTTGGATTAGTAGTATACTTTTGACATGCACCACATATTGCCTCCACTTGAACCTAATCCACCTTCATTTGACACACTGTTATGGTCATAATGATGTAAATCTTATAACTGGTATTGTACCAATATTTGTACGATGGCGCATAAATACAGTAAAAATAAAAAAATAAAAAATTGAATACTAGTAGCGATGGAGAGAAAACACGCTGCCACTAGTTACATTAGCAGTAGCGTGGGAGTGAACAAACCCTACAGCTATTTGTCCTAGCAGTAGCGCGTGCCGGCACGCGTTATTCCTAAGCAATAGCTGTAGCGCCTTATTAGTAGCGCGCCTACCCGCGCTACTAGTGAGCACAAAACCAGCGCTACTGCTAGGGTTTTCCCTATTAGTGCTCGCTCCCTCGACATCTTTAATTTCTACACTGTGCATCTTATGTTACTCCACTAATAATCTTGCATGTCTAATATAAATTCAATAAAAATGCATTACAAGAACATTCATAAAAAACTCAAGAAATCAACATTATGTGCCTTGCTCTCGGTAGTCCAACCACTAATCTGAACATGAGGCCGTATAAAAAAAATCTAATCTTCATTGGCAAGTAAAACTTAATGTTCAAATTCATGAACCCCCTCC